>NC_056741.1:970176309-970198809 GCF_019279795.1 Protopterus annectens | reverse complement strand
CTCAACTCAGAGCCAGGGCAAACTGAGAGGAACCCATCCCAGTGGAGGCAAAGGTATGTGTAGCACTTAGAATCTTAGCTACAGGTATCTTTCAAAGACCAAAAGGGGGCGTACTGGGGTGCCACAGGCATCAGCATCCAAGATCCTCCATCAATTCTTGAATGATATGCTCCAACATGCCATTGACCACATGTATTTTCCTTGTACTCCTGAGAATAAGGCCAGAAATATGCAGGAGTTCTACCCTAGAGCACACTACTATGAAGGACTGAGTGCCATATATTGCACATATATAGAAATTAAGGCACCACCTGGGGAACAGGGAAGGCTCTACATAAATATAAAGGGCTTCCATTCTATTAACTGCCAAGTCATGTGTAATGCCATGGGAATCATCTTGAAAATGTGTGCTGGCAAACCTGGCAGTTACCACGACACATATCTGACACACCTCTTAACTATATCAAATGTTCACTAAGGAGGATATCCCACAGGGTCATTTACTGAGGGATGCAGGATATGGACTGGAACCATGGCTGATGATACCCATTAGAAATGCACACACACCCGCTGAAGAACGCCATAATGAGGCATATGCTCAAACCAGAAATATCATACAGTGTGTGTTTGTGCTGCTGAAATCGTGGTTCTGGTGCCTAGATACATCTGGGGAGCTTTGCAGTACAATCCACAGACATTTACTGAAATATTCACAGTATGTGCCATGCTACACAACATCATCCTGAAAAAACAGCTTCAGCAGGATCAACAAGGGGAAGGGGCACACATCCCACCAGCAATGCCAAGGTCACCACAGCCACATGCAGATAACGAGTCAGAGGGTGAACCAGCAGCTGCTGTGGGTTTAGGCAGATATAGGCACGCTCAATATGCCCTCGCATTGGCTAAGAGGCAACTCATAGCACACTCACTCACCACCTAAGGGCATAAAACCTTCCTCCTACACACATACATATAGTAACATTGATGCCAGGCAACTCTCACAACCTTTACCTCCCCATGTATTGGCTGTGTACTGCTTGCATCAGACAGAGTCAGCCCTGAACTAAAACTGTTGCAACTGCTGGATTTACAAGGTAAGTGTTGAAGCTGGAGTGTATTGTGTAATAATATGAATGAGTGGCATAACCTTGCAATTCATTACTTGGTAGTGTAAGGAAATAAAAAGTGGGAGATTTTTACTAAATGACCATATCATGTGACAGCAGAGCTATTTGACTTACATGTGTCCATTTTTAAGTAATAGGCCTCAGACATCAAAGATTCATACAGCCATACCTCTCAAAAGTAGAATGGTCACTGCATGCCTTCAGTTTAGCACCAAACATTTGTACTGGAAAATCATGAAAGAGAGAAGTTAGAAAGTAATGATACACATTTCAGTTTCAGACTTCCCAACCCTCGTAAGATCATTCACAATAAAGCTGGAAAATGTTGATGCTATCAACTGTCTAACTTTCTAAGAACAGTATAAATCAAAGGTACAATTACAAGTTCAACAACACAATTGCAGATATACTAAGCACTAAGTCAGCTATGCACCCTGAGCATCACGCACAGAGCTTATGTGTCACTGAATACAAAAGATAGAAAACGGGGATATGGCACAGTTATCACCATATGTACAGGATGTTTTGTGGGGGAGCAAGAAGTCTAGGCTGACACAAAAAGTTGGTGGGTGTGTGTAAGTAAGAAAGGGAAACAGTCAGACATTAGGATAGACCAACAACTGGCCAATGAGACAACATGAGTTTTAAGCTGCACGGCTGAACCATGTTACTGTTGTGTGTGTGTGTCTATAGGCATCCTCCAGGTGAAATTGATGTGTGAGTGTAAGCATGAACACAGGCAAGCTCTGTGCTAGCTCTGTGTCAAAGTATGTCACACAGGTGTGAGCCATATAATGTAGAGGTGACAGTTCATCATTGTCATCTCCGACCACAAGAACTGGCTCTGTCAGGAGTTGCATTGGCATGTCCACTTCCTGAGTCAGATGCACTGCTGCGACCTGAATGTGACAGATATCTGCTGGACAAGCTCCCTTCATGAGGATGCCCAGGACCATGACCCCATGGCCTGCCACATCTGGGTGTGGACACCTCACCCACTGATAGAACAGTGGAAACACTGTCACTATGGGAGTGTGATTGGGCACAGCCACATTGGCTAACAGCACATGATGTGGCTGACCTACACCCACGAGGATGCCATCTCCCTCCTAGAAGACTTTCCATCACAGACACTGTTTGTTCCATCACGGACACCCCTCATTCCAACGTGGCATTCATTAAATCCCTTGAATCGGCAACATGGTGGAGACAGTCATGCATTTTAGTTTGTGCCACATCTACAACCCTAAGCATTTTTCTTGAGCACCTATGGGAACATGAGTGTGCCTCCATGATGTCCCTAAACATATGTTGAGTGGCATTAGAAAAGACACCTTGAACAGATGGAGGATGAACACCAGGCCTCCTGGAAGTACCTCTAACAACCCTCCTGTGTCGCACTTTGGCCACACTTTGGCTACAGCCAGAGTCAACAGCCAGCACTGAAACCACAGTAACCATACTTCCTGATTAACTATCTTTCCCTCCACCTCTGTTCAATATCTGTGTGCTGACTGTAATGGGTAGGCATAGGCCTACTGGCTTGTATCCAGTAGAATTTCAGGGGATGGCTGTATGTCAACCTCAGTGTCAAATTCAACCTCTGTATCCCTCAACTGTGCCTCTGTTTGGCCACCATCATACTCTGACATCAGGTGGTAGAAGTCCCACACTTCCACTGTCAGGATCACCTGTGATAATAAGCAACAAACACAGAAAAAAATAATACCTAAACTGCTATACTCCAATACATGCTAACAAAATAACAGTGCTGCTAGTATTAGACAATACAGCAATACACACAACGATACTGACATTAACATCACACACTAAACTATTTCTTTGAATTGCTCATCAGTTGTTGTTTTTCTTTCAGCTTTTCCCGGTTAGGAACTCCGGTCCGCTAATGATTGGCAGTAGATTTTTATGGTGCCTAGGTGCCAGCTCGACACCTAACCTTCAACGAAGGCACGCCCATTCATGCATGACTTTTGACCGCTACTTGACCGCTGGGAGGATATGCAGACTAAACACAGAAGGCGCTCCAGCCGAAAATTGAATGGGAGAACCTCTTGCTATGAGGCGACAATGCTACTGCTGCACCACTGCGGCTATGACATAAAAATGTTTGGCTTACCATCTGCAGATGAGGGTATCCTCTGCATGCAGGATGGTCTTGGAACAAATTAAAGAAAAGGTAAGGACAACAGCACAATTAACAGTAACACAGGAGGTAATACTTTTACCCTTTTACATGTCCATTAACTATACTTTCAGCAAGAACTTGGATGATAACTCCAACCTAAACTAATCAATCAGAATGTGTTGTTAACTGTAACAACTTTCAATACATCCCCCCAAAAAATCTTGTGAAACAGAAGTAATGTATTGATTTAAATTGTTTTACTATACAATTTTCTTTTATTTGACATTTGTTTACCAGGAAGGTCCGTCTGGTCCAGAAAGAAGCCATTTTCAGAGGAGGCCCAGGGAGGAAGAACTCCTATGTACAGGCATGTATAATCTTTATATAGATAACATAACACAGCATATGTTACAAGTACATACAGAGATGTGAAAAATAGGGTTTAAATAAGGTTTTATACAGATAGCAACAAATTACCTGAGTTACGGGTAAGCTGGTACATTGATATGAGGCAGATGGTAACTATTCAGATAATTGATATAGATATGCAAGTAGATGATAAAGAGTGAATGGAGTACAGATGGAGAGAGAGACAGTGAATGAGAGTTGCAGTCTGGCCTGATTTGGAGAAGAAATTAGCCTGGATCAGGGCAAGGACATAGCCAGGAGCTGAACATGTGTTCAACAATTGAGATACAATAGCCTACCTGGAAGTTCTTCATGGGACATGCTTGATGTCCCTGAAACAGTAGCACCGATATTAAAGAAATGCTGTTCTGCACTTTCCTGGGAGCTGTGAGGATCCCTGACAGTGGACAGGAATGATTTATTTGGTGTTAGTTATGGCTCTGTAGCAGGCTCCTCCCTGGTACCTATCCAATCATGGCCCACTGAAGCTGGTCTCCGCTGTGCAGATGAGATCATGTCAGTGGCCTTATGGTGCACCTGCTCATATGTCCTGCCATGGCCACTCCCAGCATTAACACTGGCAATCTGCCTGAAAATCCTCATTCTGCGTGACATATCTTCCTGTCCTTTTAAAGTAGGAAGGCACCATCTTGCCTAAAAACACCAACAATAACCTGATTTTCAGCATCACTGAAGGGTGGTCTTAGAGGATTGATATGCCTAGCTGGCATAGGCATAGGTGTTCTAAAAGACTACAGAAGGATAATACACATAAGTATCATATAACTACAAAATAACTGTTCCCATATAAAACAGAAAATGTAGCATCTCAGTATTACCCACTGGAGAAACATAAAACACTATAGAGATATGAAATACAAACAACAGGCTGGATGCAAAAACAGGAAAGTTACAATAGCAACATATCCTTGTTTGTGCCATAATAGAAATGCAGCTTTGCACCCCACAAAAGAACATGCAAATGACACATTATGCTAACAAACCATCTTTGAAATGGTAACTGCACTATCAAATGATCAGTCCCTGAAACATGTCTACATATTTATCACAGAACATTCCATTTTAAGATATTGCCAATCATATATACCTGTGAAATGCCTTGACAAACATACCCAAGGCATCAGTACAATTCTAACTAATGTATACAGGTAAAAGTGTAAAAGCCTTTACTTCAGATTTTTTCTTAATTACATTCCAGAATATGCGGTATGTAGCTGACAAAATGCAAGTTCAATAATCGTCTATGCAGATATATCCTATAGTAATAGCCTCTGTTCTGTGTTCTCCTCACCTTCAGCTTTCCTAACTACATGTTTCCTTTTTGTATGGTGTAGATTGAGGGTTGTTAGCATGGTGAAGATTCAAATCAGGTATGGACTGATTAGAATTGTTGAATCCCAAATACCTGGCTTAGTGTAGCAGATGCAAATATAATACAGGCACTCCCTCAGTGTTTGTTTTTAATGGATTATAACCTTGAATGATTAGTGGTTGGGAGAAGGAAAACACAACAGCACTGCAGGCTGCTCTACATCCAGTGGGTGTGCCGGGTTAGAGTTACAAAGGGATAGATGTAAGGTTGGAAATGTAAGTAAGCAGCACACAATTCACAGGTTATGTTCATTAACATCCAGCCTCCCTTTCATTTGTTGGCAAATGCATATGATATTATTACCATTTAATATCCTCACACATTTTAAGGTCAATGATATAGAATGGCTTACAGACTGCATGTCTCAGATTACTGGTCAGATAAGAGAAGAATGACCAATAAATACAGAGAGGTAATACATAGCTGTATATTTGCAAGCAATAGTTGTATCTGTTGTGACCACTTAGTGCACTATATTCAAAAATTGTAAATGTACAAATAACAGTTTATGGTTTCATATTACTGTAGATGATATTGCAGTTGGTCCTATGCAGAATGAGTTCAGTTTCTTGCTGCAAAGATGTTTGTGTAGCAAAGAGGGATATGACTCCCTTCCTGTGCTCTGAAGTTTCACTGGATTGAGAGTATACCTCAGGTAAACCAACATTTTCTAATGTGTATGTCATAGACTGCTTTTCCTCATTTAAATTACTTGTCCCTTTTTTGTTTGTTTTTGGGGCCAGTGTTTGCTCAATGCACCACTTAGTTCAATCATGGGAAATGGAAGAAAATGAATGTCAGGTTTGTTTTTTCTTATCTCATTTGCACTTATCTCATTTGCACAAAGTGCAGCAGTGCACAAACTGGACTACTGGCCCACCAAGGAAGCAGACAGAACACCTGCAGACAGGACTCAGACAGCCAATAATTGAAACTGGATACATTCATTTAATTCTGTTGGGCACCACGCAACCTGCTAAGTGGAGTTGCATGGTGGTTAACACAGAGAACTTAAGAATGATTAGTAAATTAGGGAATGTCATGAAACTAGTCCTGTGGCAGCAGGTGTAAGTGTAAGGCTGGGGTACAGATGGTCTTGGGTTCTAGTACAGGCTGTGCAACCTTGTTCTGCTGTTATGACAGTGCAGTTTATAGCAATGAACTGAAAACCAAACAAGTGTTACTTTGACATTCTTGTGGCAACAGGTATATGTGTAGGACTGCCATATACATAGTGTTCACATAAATTCTAATACGGGATATTCCATACACTTTTACTGTTGTTCCACTTCCCATTATATTCACTCTCACATATAACACTTTAGATAATGGAGGTGATATGAATTATATGAATGAGGGATGAGACACACTTATTGTGCTTTCAGATGTATGACTAAAACCCCAGGGGTTTCACCTGTGTCCCTTATGGACAGGGTTAGTTGGTGCTAATTTAGATCTGTTTATAACTTAGACCATATCTTTAGACCATTAACAGAACAATGGTTGAACTTGGCTAGGCTTCCAAGGGCCCTAGGGCCATTAGCCTAATAACCTCCTATGAACCTATGCACCTTTATTTCTGTAAGTATAATTCTGCTATCTGGAATTGTATGGCCTTCACAATTACCTAAGACACATGCACAACTGAATCTATACTCAATAACCTTGTCAGGTCAAGCACATACATGTGTAACAGCTCATACTGTAACCTGTATTAATGTATGATTACTGACTATGTCTGAGCAGCACTTCTTCTGTGACAAAGGTGGGATATCAATGCTGTGGAAGAAAATGTTTTGTCCCTTATGCCTAGGTTTGAATCCCACAGTGTAAAAAATAATTTCTGAGTGTATAAAGGTAAAAAATCAAATGTGACAGGTCATTACATTTAGACCCCCAGTGCATGTCTGCAAACCTAACTCACCCAATAGTTACCTTCCAATTTCCAACATATATTTCCAGACTGCATCAGCACATGCCCCCTCAAACTAAGACCAAGTGTCAGATTAAACTTCCTATTTCAATTCTTTTCTTCCTCCCTCTTTGGCACTGCTGCTCTCCACTTAACATTGTGCAAACATAGTTTCCATCATTGGTCGTGTTTTGGCATTACCAGTAAATGTGATAACTGGAATTGGCAGGAAGGCATCAGTCTCTATTTCTATAGCTTGGTTGGTAGATATGGCTGGTGTTAGAGGGGATGGTGCCAGGTTTTGGGCACAGAGATGGGGTGTCCAGGACTCGTGCCAAAGCACCATACGCAATGGCTTCTACAGGGGGAATATTCTGACTCCCAGTATAAGTGTGAGGTATTTAATGGTTTGGCCCAGGCTGTATTCAGTGCTACTAGTATCCCATACACTGGAGAGCAATGTAGGCATCATTTTAGTGACCAGCACAGGAGAAAAAGGGATACTGTCAACCATAATATTCTGCAATATAATCACATTAGCATCTAATAAGGCACACCATTCTAATATGCCAATTTGCCTCTTAATATTTTCCATACTATTAACAATAATAGCTAATATTTAAAGTTTCTAACAAAGAAGAGGAGAGAAAACAAATAAAAGGAGCAAATCATCCTTTACCTTTTTTATTCACTTTAGCTAGCATATCTTAGAATTTTCTTTTTCTTTCTTTAACTCTTTCCTGTAAAATTATTTCTTCCTTTCACTATTTGCCAATCCACATATTCATCTCCACTGGTATCAGTTTTTTCTTCCTCTCCTTTCATTTTGCCTTCTCTAACATTTATATCTCTAATCTTATCCACCTCATTCTGAATGACATTTTCACGTATTGCATTTTTTGCGTGTTCCACATCTTATGTAACCTCTTCTGCAATTTGTTGTTCTTCATTTTCACAATCTAACCAAACATGTCCTGCATTACCATACTTTTTACATTTAGTTTCACATTTTTGTTTGCTTCATGTCCTCTCTAGCCACATATAAAACATTTATTTTTGTTAGAATTACTAGTCAACTGATCGTTTATCCAAAAAAATAAAAACATTTTGGGCTGACCCCTATATTTAACAAAACCTCTATTGCCATTCACATTTATAACTCTTGGTGTATACCTCACATTGTTATTTTCCATATTCAATATAACCCCACTTTCCCAACCTCCAGTCCACAGTCCTCTTGTCATAAATCTTGGTACTGTCCATCATATCTATACAAACAGTCATTAAATATATCTTTTAATTCAACAGCCTCTGCTTCAGTTCTAAACTGTACCATTATCCTTTTCTAAGTTTGTCTAAAAAGGATTGAATAACAAATTCTGACCATAGATAAACATTCTTTTTAACTCATAATTTCCTAAAAGAAATCTCCATTATTGTCCATTTTCAAATAATACCTCACAGAAAGTCTATTAATCAAAATAAACACTCTTACCTCTTTTGCAGAGACACCTAGTGGTGCAATCAATGAGTCCCAGACTTCAAACCTGTCAATTCCTTTGTCCTTTTTACTAATTATTCAAATGGTATACCTTTTCTTAACTTCTTTCAGTTCTCCTTTTCCTTCTCCTTTTTTAACTGTCTGTGAATAAATCTTCTCTTCCGATTCACTTTTCTGTCCTTCTTCTTCTATCTTCTCCATTATCTCACTCCACGATGTTACTGCCCAATTCTCCAGCTTCCTCTAATCTCTTAACTGCTCCAGACAATCATCCCACAACCCTCCGGACTGGAGGGTTATAATAATATGTCCTGTTTGGCTTTCTGATTCACTTTCAAACAGCTTCTGATGAAACACCTCTTAGGTGTCATCTAGCTGTCCATCCACCATGTACCTTGGCTCCAGATTCTCCTTTTCCTTCAGTAAAAGTACTTCAATGAGTTTTCCATCAGCCTCCGCATTTGGTAGTGATTTCCAAACTAACAGCCACTTAGACAAAATGTCTTCCTCCATTGCCCCCCATTGCCCCTCTAGTTTCTCTGGGCCGCCTTCATGCCTGGAACAGAAACTGAAAGCAGATAGCATCACACACAATGCTTTCCCCCTACAAAAAGAGTTGGGTTTTTAATTGATATATACATTACATATTATTTACATATTTACATTATTTACATCGGGTCTATATTATATCATCAAACGCTTAAAAAAGCGAATGCTGATTTATTCATTTAATCTATGAAAGCTTATAATAACAAACTGTAGACTCAGCGATTTTTTTTTTTTTCAAATAAATCGCTGATCCCTAAACACACACAACACAAGCACACCAAACAAAAACAAACAGAAATCACATCACATACACCTAAAATCTAATACCTAAACCTACACTAAACTATGCACACACCTACTAACTACCCTTCCCTTACCAAACCTAAACCCCCCCCCTAAGGTCCTCACCTCACACCTCACCTCACTCGGGCCCCTAACCCTAACCTCCCTAAACGTCCACTCCTCTCAAGTCCACACAATCACACCACACCCGAGGCTAACCTAACCTACTAAATCTCACTAAAATCACCCTAACACTCACTGAATCACACTGTAACTTTCCACCACTTTCGTGAATCTGCCTGAAGCTTGAAAATACACCATAACAGAACGTGATTAAATAGAAAGGCTAAAATCTTTAATAGGGGAAAATTCGCTTTTCTGCTGTTTGCATATTTTGGAGTTTCGTTTGAAATAAGTTTGATCAATCAGCTGCTCACTTTTTAATCATGTACAAATCTCTATACATTATAAACTTTAATTTAAGCACCCCCTCCACTCTTTTATCCACAATCAAAACATTATTTTCTCCAGAATCTTTGTCAAAGTCCATTTTCTATTGTATTTTATTTCATTTAGTCCCTCGTTCCATATAGTCCATGAAATATAAAATATTACTCTGTCCATTTTCTTCGCTTCTTCCTGTTTTCATGCACTATAATAACCAAATTCTATTATGTCCATATTTATTTCAAAATTTAACAAACTTTTCACCCTATTATGTTTACATATTTCTTCCCACAAATTATTAACTCTTTCACATTTCAAAAACACATGCTCAGTAGTCTCAAACTCTCCACATTTATTACATATTCTGTCTTGCTTTTTCTTGTATAGCATATTTGCCTTAACCAGCAATTTTTGAATAGACTATTGCCATAAAAAATCATTACATCCTTTAATCTTTTTATAGTTATTATATCTCATTGTTATGGCTTTTTTCTTATCTATTTCTAAATCTTTCCATGGATCAATCAATAAAATGCTTTCATAATATTTAAGTACCATTTTTTTCTAATTTTTCCCATATATTCTTTTTTTTTCCATAACAAAGTTTTATTTTGGTACTCTTTCATTTCTTCATTTACAATGCTTTACTTCTTTTTTAACTTCCACTCCTTCCTACAATTCTTTGTATTTATAATATAGCATAATCTCTATCAAGTTTTTTTATTTTCCTTTTAATATCTTATATAAAATTAAAGATGCTGCATGTACTATTGGGTTTATTAGACCCAAGCCTCCTTGGTCTTCTTTCATATATATAGAATCCCTCTCTTGACTGGATTCAGTCTAGAGTCCCATATAAAAGAAAATATAATCATCATTAGTTCCTTTTCATACTTAGCAACATAAGCAATTTTTCCTATTACCATGGTGTGCTTTTTTCTATATGAAAATCTATATGATTTCCAAAAAGCAGTCGTATCCTTTACTTCTTTGAATACATTATCCCATTGTTGTTGTCTGTATTTGTTCCTTCCAAATAATATTCATAATATATCTATATATTTTTCATTGCACTTAATACCTCCTATCATACCTTCAAAACCAAATCCTTTACTTTTCTCTTTATTTATACTTAAACCAATTTTTTGTTTGAATTTATGCTTAATTTTCATTGACTTCTTCCATCAATTTTTTATTTTATTTTAAACAATGAGTACAATATCATCCACATAATACATTATTGACAATTGTACTTCCTTCATCATTTTGTAGCCACTGCTACTTGGCATTTTATTAATGTCCTTCACTATTACATTCATAAATATTGAGAAAATTACACTACTAGCTGGGCAGCCCTGCTTTACTCCACATTCTATTTTTATTTTTTCACCAATCCAGCCATTTACATTTTCACATAGTTCCTTTCATAAACTGATTTTATTACTTGTAATATTTTTTGCTTACATTATCCTCGGGATTCAGGAATGGCCTGTTTCCATGCAGGAACACTGTAGGAGCTCTTGCATGGAAAATGGCCACTGAGCAATCCAGGAAAGTGCCGTTTTCACATGCATGAGCGGCCCCACACTGTTCCTGCATGGAAAGCCATGCAGGATGCAAATCATCTCATTTGCTGGTAAAAACCATGCAAATTAGGTGATTTTGTGATCCACAAAGCTGGTCAGACTCCGTGCAGGGACATTATCAGAGCAGAAATGTATTCAGTTAATAACTGAATACATTTCTGCATCTGAGTAAACGGAGGCAGGACAGCTTGTGTAAAGCATATATTACAGTCAAACACACATGCCAATGGCCAAATATAAGGCCATTGGCTTTAATAAGAGTTTACTTTTCATAAAATTAACTTTTTTTTTGACTGATCATGGCCGTTTAAGCTTAGGGCAGTGGTGCGCAAACGGGATTGTGCCAACATTTTTAAAAAATGAGAAAAGTCAATTTTAAGATAAGTCTGCATTTTGCCATTATAGTCAATGGCATGCAGAATGTAAACAATACCAGTGAGCACTGGTTGTCAAGGGGAAAGGGTCCGTCTAAGTGCAGTAACTAAGGACCTACACACTGGGGTATGCAAATGAGGGGAGTTATATTGAATCACAGATTTCCTCAAAGTGTCAGCTTGTACCTAACTGTGTAGGCACAGCAATACAACAGTGCAAGTATAAAAGCTGAATGGCTTCATAAGGGTGTGTGTCATGCTTGCTGTAAGCTCATTGGATCTCCGTGGCTCATGTTTGCCCTTAGCTAAGCACAGATAAGGAAAGGGGTGTCTCTGAGGCTGTATTGTCTTATTCCATGAAATGCAGAGTGTGTTTGAATCCAGGGAGAGTCATTTATGCTTAAACATGCTTACATGAGCTAAACAGGTGAGCACGGCATGCAGTGGGCCTAACAAAAAAAAAACACAGGAAATAGCAGAACTGTTTATATTTGAGCACCAGGTATGTGCGGTGCACCTCAGGGCTTAAAAAGGGAGGAAGTCAAAAGGGGAAACAGCAGTAGGAAGGCAGTCAAGGAGAACTGGCATGGCTGGCAGGTGGAATGTATCACAATCAGCCAATTACAGATGCAGCAGCCCAGCACACTAATATAAACTATGCAATCACCCTACGGACTGTTTTTTCCTACAAACTCTACAACGCTGGTGTACACAGATGGGGGATTTTTAACTGGCAAAAATAACTAAATATGTTAGAGGCTGCTGCTGCTTTACTCCATCAATATGTGCTAGAGACTGAGGGTGGTGAGGAGGAGAATGCTGACAACTGACCCACAGTGAGGAGGAGGAGAAGAGTGTACAGACCCAGGGTAACCTACCAGGGCCTACATGAGCTGGAGATAGTAGAGCACTATAGGGTGGACAGGGACATTCTACAGGAAACTGTTGAGCTGTGCCGGCCACACCTTACTCACATAACTAATAGAGGGGAACCCATCCCAGTGGATACCAAGGTATGTCTAGGCTTAAGAATACTAGCCACAGGCACCTGCCAAAGACCAACTGGGGATATCATGGGGGTCTCACAGGCATCAGCATCCAGGGTACTCCACCAGTTCCTGGATGCCATGACACAACATGCCAATGAGCACATATATTTTCCCACTGCCCCTGGGGCACTGACCACATGTATGCGTCTCTCTTCCACTGTATAGCAGAATACCCTGAGGTAGTTGGTGCGACAGACTGCATGCACATCCATATCAAAGCACCACCCAGTGAGCGAGGTAGGGTCTACATAAACCCCAAGGGCTTCCCCTCCATCAACTGCCAGGTCATGTGCGATGTCCAGGGCATTATTATGAATGTGTGTGCTGACAGCCCTGGAAGCTATCATGACTCCCCCATCTGGCATTGCTCACAGCTGTTTCAGATGTTTGCCAGGGGGATATCCCATATAGCCATCTAGTGGGGAATGCTGGCTATGCACTGGAGCCATGGCTGATGACACCCATTAGAAATGCACACAAACCCGAATAAGAACACCATAATGAGGCACACACACACAAACCAAGATCATTGTAGAGTGTGTGCTTGGGATGCTCAAGTCACGGTTCCACTGCCTTGATGTATCTAGTGGTGCCCTGCAGTACTCTCCAGCTACATGTACACAGATGTTCATAGTATGTGCTATGCTACACAATATGATCCTGTGGAAACAGCTGCAGCAGGAACAGGGCCACACAGCCCCCCACCATTGCCAAGGCCAGCACAGGTACAGAGGGACTCGGAGGAGGAAAATCCTGAGCCTGCCCCTGCAGACAGAAGGAGGCATGCACAGTATGCCCAGGCCTTGGCAAAGAGGCAATGCATAACACTGCAGGGTCCCAGAGAATGATACCTCTCTCCGCCTTGCACATACAATAAAAGGGATGCCAAACATGACACTACCTGAGCTTTACCATGTACAGGGAGTGTACTATGTGCATCCAACATAGTCAGCCCTCCAGCACAGTCCTCAATACTGGCCCACTAACAACTCACTCTTCCTATCAGTTACTGAATGGAGTAGTATGTTCTCATACTTGCATGTATGATATGGATGCAAGCATGCAAGGGAATTGGGTGGCTGAATGGGATAGCAGCAGACAGCTATATGGGACAGCAGAAAATTCATAACAAATGCTGGTGTCAACATACTAGGCAGCACTACAGAAGGCGACAACCCCCACTGCAGTACATGTGAAGGCCCAAAGAACTATGGGTGTCAATAGGTCACACACATGAATGTCAATGAGGGTCACATATCCACCACCAGCCTCACCCAGCAGGATAGGTGTAGATGACCATGAAGAAAGGCTGGACTAAGGCCACCAAATAACGGCAATGGTGAACAGCCCCCCACCAGGCCTACACAGATATACTACAACATGTCTGGCAGTTGCATTCCAGTTCTGAAAGGTAAGAAGTCTGAAACTGAAATATATGCCATTAAGATCTAACATGTGTACTCTACTGATATACCTCCTGTCTGCATGATAGGTCACAATACAATATGAAATGGAAACCAACAGAGTAACCAAAATACCAGTACAGTCATTTCAAATGTTAAAGTCTGCAGGTGTGCACGTCCCCCCCCACAATCCCATGTAGAAATGCAGTAAGAGATGTTCTGCAGTGCTCTCAAATGGCCTACAGTCCTCTGGCAAAGGCCCATGCCTCACCCATAGTGCCAATGTATGGAATGTCATGGGGTCCCAACTAACAACCTAACAGTAAACAGAAAACAAATGGAAGGCCATGTTGACAAATGCGAGTAGCATGCCTCCCCATGTCCTACTTGCAAGGACTGTGGATCAGGATAAAGACCCAACTATAGGGATACTGCTGAGATATTGCTTACATAATGTTAGGCGGAGGTGAGAATAACAGAGGGGGGGGTGTAAAGGCATGGATGTCATGGAGTGTGTGAAGTCTGAAACTCTAATGTCCACCCATACTACTACCAACTACATACCCATGAATGAATAGCCACAAAACCGCTTGTAAACCACAATGTGAAGGTAAACTGAACAGATATATGAATCTTACCTCTGGATAACTTGGGTGTATCTGTACAGCTGAGAGGTATGGCCCCAGCAGGATATGGCTATTCCATGAAGTTGAGAAAAGCACAAGGAGGGGAACCCCAGCCAGCATATTAACAAGGTGCTGCACCATTTATATAGAACCAGCAGTCTATTGTCTGTAGCTTCCCCTCCACAATGGCAGGTGTGTGCCAGAATGTGTAGTCTATATACCTCAGAACATTGGTCTCAGCTTCATTGATCTTGTATTTCCCAGTAAATAACTGTGAACAAAGAATGATAACGGTCAGTAGTTGATGACATGACACATCATAGTGTAAAACAGTACATATGTCAGAATATCTATGCTACAACCAAACATGTCACACAAGCAGCACATCCAGCAATAGTTACAGTATCCCCTGTATGTTAAGCACATTGTGTCTCCATATTGGTAACCAATCTACAGATATAGAACAATACAATAAATCCACTCGACCTCCAAGGCAGATGTAATAAAACTTTAATTAATACGGTAAGCACTTTCATGCCCCACTGTGCACTTCTTCAGACCACATAAGCATATTAAAATAACATCCTTATATACATTGCTCTATTTCAAAAACACCTATCACATAAAAGCATCAATAAAAATCACTTAAACAATTGCTGCCCTCTCAAAAAAGGTTTTAAAGGGAGTGGACCATTTAGCCCTGGTGGTGCATCTCTGTGTTACCTGATAATCCAATTAGTCTCCCTTTGTTCAAGGATATTATTAGAGTCTCCTAGTCTCATATTAGTTGTTATCTGTTCTAACACTTTGAATTTGAACATGTGGGTAGGGTCACTATTCATTACATGTGTAGCCAAGGCATTTCTAGGATCGGATTTCTTGGTGGCTAGTACATGTTCACATATCTTATCTCTCAATTGCCTCTTGGTCTTAACTACATAGAAACTACAGCATAATTGGCAAGTTGCCAAATAGACCACAAAGGTACTATTGGTTTTGGAGCGACTAGAATATTCAAAGTGTGTGACAAGATGTATGAAAGAAGGGTGCATATCTATGTATGCACAAAAATTACAACTTCCACATGCTGATGTAAAACCAACTCGTTCATTAATATGAGTATCTGATCTCTTATAGCATAACATGCATTTAAGATTATGTTTATTTTTGAAAATAAATTTAGGTCGTGATCCTACAACCTGACCAATCTTTTCCTCTGTCATAAGAATTGGCCAGTTCCTTTTAATAATGTCACAAAATATTCCATGGTCATTAGTATAGTGCATAGAAAAATTAACCACATGCTGTTTGTTATGTTGCTTATCACTAGTGTAAGGTGTATTGATATTATATTGCAAAAATGGTTGCGCACTAGTATTCCTAAGCTGAATAACTTCAATGGCCATCTGGTTAACTTCTTTATATTTATATCCTCTGTCTCTGAACTCTTTAGTTAGTTGAGTTAAATCTTTTTCAGATACATCCTGAACACTATCTAGCCTTGAAATCCACATACCCTGTCCTTTTAATACATTCTTAAATATTCTGTTAGGATGCATGCTGTCCCTATGTAGGGTGGCATTAACTCTACATTCTTTTCTATACATCTTAGTTGCTATATGACCATCAGAAGTGTTGTATAATCTAACATCCAGAAAATCCATGGAAGTATATGAAAAATGGTATGTGAATCTTAAAAAGCTTGTGGTTGTCTGTAGATAGTCCACAAATTGTGGTATTAATTCACTAGGACCTTTCCATAAAATAAGTAAGTCATCCACAAATCTCTTAAAGAAGACTATATATCTCCTATTAACATGTTCACATAATACAAATCTCCTTTCCCAATTACTCATAACTAAATTGGTATAGCTGTTTGTGCAGGGGTCCCCATTGCTACCCCCTGCCATTGCCAGTAGTATTGTCCATCAAAGCAAAATAGATTATTCTCTAATATAATGCTTAATAAACTACAAATTAGCATGTTTTTTCTTGACTAAAGCAACCATCAGTTTTTATAATCTCATTCAACATTTGTAGACCTTGTCCATTTGGTATACTAGTGAAAAGTGATTGCACATCTAGGGCTAAAAACATAATTCTTTAATATCACAGAAAGAACCTAAAAATGCTGATATAGCAGTTATAAACTTCCTGGTGTCCTTTAAATTAACATCAGATTTTTCTACTGCAACCCTTAGTTTTTTATCAACAAAAATGGGCATAGATTTGGTGGCCCATCCCCCTCCAGAGACAATAGGCCTCATTGGGGGTCTGTCCACAGATTTATGTACCTTCAGAAGCCCATTTAAAATGGGTACTGTAGGATGCATGATTCTAAAATAGTTGAATAAATCTAAAGTAATCATTTCACTAGCTAAATAACCATTCAAAATCTTCTCCATGCCTGATAGCTGCAGTGAGCATTTTCTCCCTCTGTTCAACTTTGGTTTGTCCCTGATAGAAGTCATGTCCCTTATAGGTAAAGGGAATGCCTGAAACACTAAAGGGACATATGTGGAATTGGCTTTCGGTTTTACTGAAGTTTCAGTCGCACAAAGGCTCATTGTAGATGTAGTGCTAATACACCCAGTCCCATCATTCTCACCATTGGGGCTACCTGTTGAGAAGATGGCCCCACAAACGATAAAGAAAATGTGGCAGAAGCCACTGAACGATTGATTTGTAATTTGTCCACCAGGACTTTTTCAGACCTTGAACTGAGTGTATTATATAAAGATATGTCTTTTATACCAGCAGCCCAGATGCGTTTGACAGACATGATAATTGATATAAAAATGTTTACAAGAAATGTCAGGTTAAAAACTTAGTTTAGTAATAATGAAAGTAATGATTTTAGAAAACCTAGTTGTTTTATGCCAGTAATAGATCCTGCTCTAGAAATATTTAGTCGCTTATGTGAACAGGATGCTAGAGTATATTTTTTGGACAAAACTCATACTAAAAACAAAAAAAAAATTTAGAAATTTGAGCAAGGGTGAATGGGAAGCCCTACGGACTCCACAAGCTGATGATTCGGTTGTCTTTAGACCAGCTGATAAAGGTGGCCTACTAGTTATTCTAGATAAGATGTTTTATTTGGAATTAATGAATGATTTACTCAGTGATATTGACACCTACACTTTGATAGAGCTATCTAATGTTCACAGTGTTATTAATAAGATCTATAACATTTTGAATAGTTATTTAGCTAGTAACATGATTACTTTAGATTTATTCAACTATTTTAGAATCATGCATCCTACAGTACCCATTTTAAATGGGCTTCCGAAGGTACATAAGTCTGTGGACAGACCCCCAATGAGGACTACTGTCTCTGGAGGGGGGATTGGCCACCGAATCTATGTCCATTTTTGTTGATGAAAAGCTAAGGGTTTTAGTAGAAAAATCTGATGTTATTTTAAAGGACACCAGGCAGTTTATAACTGATATATCAGCATTTTTACGTTCTTTCTGTGATATTAAAGAATGATGTTTTTTAGCCCTGGATGTGCAATCACTTTTCACTAGTATACCAAATGGACAAGGTCTACAAATGTTGAATAAAATTATAAAAACTGATGGTCGTTTTAGTCAAAAAAAAACCACGCTGATTTGTAGTTTATTAAGCATTATATTAGAGCATAATCTGTTTTGCTTTGATGGACAATACTACTGGCAACGGCAGAGGGTAGCAATGGGGACCCCCTGCGAAAACAGCTATGCCAATTTAGTTATGAGTAATTGGGAAAGAGATTTGTATTATATGAACATGTTTATAGGAGACATATAGGGCCGGATTCACGAAGGCTTGCACGGAGTCTAAGAGTAGAGTAAGACTCCATGCAGCCAACATGTCCAGGAATAGCCGATAGGGGCGTGCAACAGAGCTCCTAAAACGACTCTTACACGGACAGGGCAAGGATATGCAAATTACCTCATTTGCTGCTGAAAGGTATGCAAATGAGGTAAATTTGTGATTCAGGAAACCCTAACCTGTCCGAGTAAGAGTAGTGTTATTTGCAGAAATGTACTCCGTTGACAACTGAGTATGTTTCTGCAAATAGCAAAACAGAGCCGTGACAGCTCCAAAAAAGGATGCATCCAGTTGAGGAAGCATGCCAATGGTCAAAAATATGGCCACTGGCAATGTCCACTGATGCAAAAATAAAATAAATTAAAATATTTTTTTTCCCGATCGCTGATGTTTAAGCGTAGCACAGCGCCGTGCAAACGCTGTGCGCTGTAAAAACCAGAAAACCAATAATTAAAAAGCAGAAATGTGGATTTTACAGTAATCCCTAATATACAATGCAAGGGAATGGCAGTACAAAGACAACATGGCTACCGAGTAGAGGTTGCTAAGGGGGGAAGCTCAGTCTAAGAGTTGTAACCAAGCATTATTAGACAATCCTATGCAAATGATGGTAAGGATAGTGAATCCCAAGTTTACATAGCAAAAGAGCACAGTCAGTGTAGAGTAGAAGTAGGATAAGGGGTGTAACAGAGTAGAAGATAGGTGACATCATAAGGGGGTATGTCTGAGAGAAGTTAAGCTCATTGGAGTAGAGTGGCATGTGTCTGCTGTCAGATACTAATCACTGGAAGAGGTGTGTCAACAGGTACCCTAGCTAAAGGCAAGAAATTGAAGGTGTATGCCATGAACAACACCAAAGTTTCTTGTAAAATGCCTGCACCGTGTATGCACACATATGCGTGCCTGTAAAACCGAGTAAGCCTGTGTGCGCGCGTGTGCGGCTGTGTGCACTTGTTTAAGCCGGAGTAAGGAAGTGTAAGGATGTTGAAACCCGTGTAAGCGTGTTTGCGCCTGTGTACACGCGTGTTAGCAAGAATAAGCAAGTTGTAGTCCGTGTAAGCATGTGTGCGCACGTGTGAGCTGGTGTGTGCGTGTTTGTGCTTGTTTGCGCGGCGCTGCCCCCTGAGGAAACAGAAAGGGAAAAGGAAGCACAACAAATAGTGGGAAGTTAACCAGGAAGTACTAGCAGAGCTAGCAGGTGAAAACAATCAGAATCAGGCAATTACACAGGCAGTACACTAGCCCAGCCCAACCCAGCACTTAAAACTCAGCAAAAAACATTCCAGTATGTTTTTCTCAGACACACTGCAACACTGCAGTAAGCTAATAGAAGTGAAAACTGAAAAAGCTTTACTGAGACAAAGAAATGTTAGGGGCTGCCATTGCTGTTATAAGGCGACATATGCAACATGCTGAGGGTGGTGACAATGCAAATGCTGCTGAGCAACCCACAGTGAGGAGATGGAGAAGAGTGTACAGGCCTAGGGTAACCTACCAGGAGCTACATGAGCTGGAGATAGTGGAGAGCTATAGAGTGGACAAAGACCTCATGCAGCAAATTGTTGAGCTGTGCAGGCCAAGCCTCACACACAGAAAAAACAGAGGGGTACCCATCCCAGTGGAAACCAAGGTATGTGTTGGCCTAGGAATATTAGCAACAGGTACCTTCCAGAGACCAACTGGCGATATGATGGGGATTTCACAGCCATCAGCATCCAGGGTACTGCACCAGTTCCTGAATGCCATTTCAGCACATGACTGTGATCATGTATATTTCCCCAATTCCCGTGAGGTATTGGCCAGCAATATGCGTCTCTTCCAGCAAATAGCGGAATACCCTGAGGTAGTGGGTGCAATAGACTGCACGCACATTCGCATCAAAGCACCAGCCGGTGAGCGAGGTAGGGTCTACTATAACCGCAGGGGTTACCCCTCCATCAACTGCCAGGTCATGTGTGATGCCCAGGGCATAATAATGAATGTGTGTGCTGGCTGCCCTGGAAGCTACCATGATTCCCATATCTGGCATCTGACACAGCTGTACCAGACATTTGCCAATGGGGACATCCTTCATGGTCACCTAGTGGGGGATGCTGGATATGCGCTCGAGCCGTGGCTGATGACACCCATCAGAAATGCACACACACCTGAACAGGAACGCCATAATGAGGCACATGCACAAAAACAAAATGTAATTGAGCATGTGTTTGGGCTGCTAAAGTCACGGTTCCGGTGCCTGGACACATCTGGTGGAGCCTTGCAGTACTCACCAACTACATGTACCCAAATAGTTATGGTATGTGCTATGCTACACAATATGATCCTGCGAAAACAGCTGCAGCAGGAGCAGCATAGGGCCGGGCACAACAGCCCCCCACCATTGCCAAGGCCATCACAAGCAGAGCGTGGCTCGGAGGAGGAACAACATGAGCCTGCCCCAGTAGGCAGAAGGAGGCGTGCCCAGTATGCTTTGGCCTTGGCAAAGAGGCAACGCATAGCATATACACTGGCTCAGTAGGAACCCAGGAAATGATACCTCTCTCCAACTCGCACATATAGTAAAAGGGATGCCTAACTTGACACTACCTGTTAACAAACATGTATAGGCAGCCCTGCAGCACTACCTGAGGCATGATTGCTATGTGTTAAGCAATATAAAGCACTGCTAAACAGCTCTCACCACTATTTAGTATATGTAAACAAAATTGCACACACTATGTAGCACAACCACAAGCAATGTTGAGCAATATTGTGCACTGTCCAGCAATGTTGTTCAACATTGAGCAATGTTGTGCAAGTCTGGTCAAATGTGGGCATAGTTCAGCAAAAGCAGGTTAACATGTTCATATTTGGTTCACTTTTCTTGAAGCAGTCTGTTCTGGCATGTATGAAAATATGAAGCAGTGACAGTCCTCGAACCCAGGATACAATGCACTATAGTCATAGTACAGAACCACTAAACCATGACAGTATGTCAATGGTTAGTTTGTATGAAAAAATGTTGATAAGTCAATGCTAAGTATCTCATGGAAACCTTGCAGGCATAGCATAATCCCTGTCGAGTTAAGACACAAAGGTGAAGTCTGCAGTAATAATAGAACCTCATATTCAACACTCATATAGTATAAATGTTAATATTGGTAATGTTCACACACATCAACAAATCTAGTGGACCTCAGACAGCAACATACCGCAAGGTCACACTGGGCATGCTCACACACTTGAATACATGAGACAAATGTCAGGCAACAAAACACTGAAAGTCTGAACTGGGCATACGCACACACTTAGGGCAAGTTTGAGTACAGCAGTGGGCCACACATATCCCTCAGTTGCATGTGTCAACCCAGGAACCTCGCACTATTCACCAATCCGCCATGTGCACACAGTGATATGACAACAGACACATATATAATATAGTGAAATCCTGTCACAATCAAATATGTTATGCAGATACCTAGGTTGTTCATAGAGAGTGGTAAAGCAAAAAAGAAACAAAACCTGCAATCAGTACCATCACTGAACAATGTGCATCCCGAACATTAGCATAGGTTCAGAGGTTGACACTAGGCTATCTGCCCTATGGTATGTAGAAGCCTAGCCACAGTGTGTTTGTATTTTGCAACCATGCTAGATCAGTAGACTGTGCCTGTTAATAGTAGGTCACACAAGATATCTCACATATGTTCATTTCATTCTGCCTCTGTCTAGCAGGGACCCATAACATATCCCAGGGCTAAACATACGATCACCCATCCACCTGTGAAGATGTCACCCATAGGTGGTCAGCATGGGTCTGTGCGTATATGGGACTGTGATCGCATTCCTGAGTGAGTGGAGCCTCTGTGATGGGAACCTGCCCCTCCAGCATGTCCTA